>NC_069499.1:295274540-295317040 GCF_027579735.1 Bombina bombina | reverse complement strand
CTTGTTCTACATGGCTGGGAAACACTCACACCTAAGGTCCTGTCGGGGGCAGACCTTGGGTGGTTTATCCTCGTCCCCAGAACCGCTAAAGGAGAAACCTTTGGTCACGGCTCTTGTTGACTCCGGTGGTGCGGGCTATTTCATTGACAGTGCTTTTGTATCAAAACACTCCATTCCTGTTTTGCCTCGGTCCGTTCTACTTCCTATTTAGGCAATTGATGGCAGGCCTCTTCAGCCCGCACGTGTTACTCACGAAACTGCTCCGTTATCCATGGCTGTTGGGGCTCTCCATTTTGAAACCCTCCAGTTCCAGGTGATAAACTCTCAGCATTTTCCGGTTCTTCTGGGTTATCCCTGGCTCCAAAAGCACAATCCCAGTCTCGACTGGCGCAGGTCCAAAATTTTGTTGTGGTCTCCACAATGTATTTCCACTTGTCTTCGGAAACCAGTTAAAGTCTTGTGCACTTCTTCGGTATCTCAATTTGCCAGAGGAGTACCGAGAGTTCCGGTACGTTGCCTCCTCACCGGTCTTACGATTGTGCCATAGACCTGCAACCCGGAGCCATTCCTCCTCAGGGCCGGGTTTACCCTCTGTCTGTTGCGGAGAATTGTGCTATGGAGGAGTATGTTGCCAATGCTCTGTCGCGGGGGATCATCCGCAAATCCTGCTCTCCTTTGTGAAGAAAAGGGTGGCGAGTTAAGACCATGCATTGATTATAGGGGTCTTAATCATCTTAAAATTAAGAATGATTACCCTATGCCGCTCATTAAAGAACTCTTTGACAACCTCAAGGAAGCTACGGTCTTTATTAAACTTGATTTGAGAGGAGCGTACAATCTGGTTAGGATCAAGGAGGGCCACGAATGGAAAACAGCATTTAACACCAGGAGCGGGCAGTATGAGTATCTTGTAATGCCCTTTGGCCTATGTAATGCTCCTGCTATTTCCCAGGAATTTATTAATAATGTACTATGAGATATGTTGCAACAGTGTGTTGTGTTGTACTTGGATGACATCCTCATACACTCACCCACACTTGAGGTTCATCGTTCTTATGTTACACGGATTCTTCAGAGACTACGTGAAAACGGCCTGTTTTGTAAACTCGAGAAATGTGAGTTCCATCAGACTCAAGTAACCTTCCTAAGTTATGTTATCTCCATTGCAAGCTTCTCCATGGATCCTGAAAAGTTGTCTGCAGTTCTGCAGTGGCCGCGCCCAGTTGATCTTCGGTCTATTCAACGTTTTTTGGGGTTCACCAATTACTATAGAAAGTTTATTAAAAACTTTTCTTCAGAGGAAGAGGAGGAGTCAGTGCATGAACAGGCTCCGTTCCCCTGCAGTTTCTCTAGAGGCGGTTGTTCGCGCCAGGAGCTCACCTTGTGTTGGGAAGAGAACAACTCACACCTGGGTTCTCTCAAAACCTGCAGCCAGTTATTAATTACACCCTGGCTATTCCTCCATAGCGTATGTGCCATCTACGCTGAATGGGATTTTTTTACTACCCGGAGCTGGTCTTGGCTGGCTGTATGTACAAGCTCCATATAGGGTAAAGAAAGAACTGTTCCCCCCCCCCTCACTCTGGACAGGTGAGAGGAGCGGACAGCCAGGTTTATCGGCACTAAAAATTAAAAATTGACAGTCAATACAGGATAAACCCCGCACTCACCCCAATGTCTAAAAACTAAAAAAACTCTGCCCCAGTTAAAGAGCGTGCAGGAGAAATTAGGCTCCAGCTGGGAAGCCCACTGCCGGTTGTGCTCTCCTTAGCTACCGCTGCTGAGAAGAAGGAGAGGCGGACACTTTGAGACACCTGAGATACTGTAATCAAGGAGAGACTATCTCAGCTGTGACCTGTACCGTGCTGGTGCAACAAGGTGAACACTTGAAGCTGACTGTGTCCGCTCCAGCATTTTTCTTTCCCTCTCTGCGGTCTGCTTACCTGGGAGCCTCTCACCGAGATTGAGTCCCAGACTGCCCTCCTCACCCACCGGTGCTGCGCGTGGGGAGTAGGCAGAAGGCTGTGTCCGGTATAGCCTCAGGACGGACCCTCCCGTGCAACTGTCGATCTCCCCCTGTTTCAGCGATAAGGATTCTATCGTGGCTGCTGATGTGGCCGTAGGATCAGAGTGAACAGCAGAACGGGTTAATCGGAACGACAGGAGAGTGGGCAGTGTTAGCGCAAACTTCAGTCACTGAGCCCAGCAGGAGAAGAATTAAATCAGGGAGGAAATTATTGCTTTGTTCTACTACTTCAGGGCTAAAGATAAAGTTCATCGTCATTGGATAGGTGAGTGCGGGACAAAGTTGGACTTTTTCTTTATATACCATATGTTAAACTTAACAAGATGGGATTTTCACATTTGCTAGCATTTGATCTGGCGATGACCAATTGCCGAGTTTTATCGCACATATGCTAATATGGGAAGGTAAAAAGGAGAGAAATAGAGAGAAAATAAGTGAAAAAGCAGAAAACAGCTTACACCCTAGGCTTAGGGGACGACCAATTGGCAGCAAACCTGTTCGCAACAACAAAGACTTAATAAACAGGAGAGGAAAAACAAGAACTCTATATACCTCCTGAACTTACCTTAAATGCCAGGATCTGATGTCCTATGATATATTTCCTTTCCTTGAACCATACCTTTGAAATTAAGGGCTTATTTTTTATTTAGTTTTCTATTCCTGCAAGCTGCTAGGCTTTCCTCATATTTAGTAATTGTATCTGATTTCTGTAGCCTGAGTTTACCTTAACTGATATTATTAGATACAATGTTGCGAACCACAGGAAGACAATTATACTAACAAAATTAATAATTTTCTCTTGCTTTAGCGATTTATAAGTTAAAAGGGGAATAGTGAAACCTCGTGAAAATATTAGCTAAAATACTTTTCTTGTTTTTCTCCTTTTCTTTTTTGCTGTTTTTTTTTTTTTTTTTTTCCCTTCTGACTGTTTTTTGCTTTTTGGGTATATTGTATGGTAAGAATTATTATTTATATACAAATAATCCACTCAAAGAGGTTCATAAGCATAAGGGACCTCAATAAACTCCAAGATTCTGGAATCAATGTAGTGATTGGCAAAATACAGCCAGATGTTATACGCGGTAAAGGCTGCTATTTAGGAGGGGTTAACATGATGAATACCTAGGAGTCTTTTGTTATTTAGGCAATAGGTTGTTATTCTTTTAAATTAAGTAATCAAAGGGCTATTGCAAAAGTACCTATTAACCCTTATAATTGTGTCCAACCCCGGCAGCAAAAATTAATGCTGACATTCTCTATATACTATCAGAAGCTACGTATAAGTACAAAGGAAACTTAAAACATTGCTAGTGTGTTGATATTAGTGTTGATATTAACAAATTGAACAATAGTTGGATATAGAGATTGTTATAAATTAATGTCTTTTCGGCTATCATACCTGTGAGGCTCTTTATAAATCTTAGAAAGTGGGGAGCCCCTGAGCTAGGAAAGTTAGATTAAAGGTTAATACGGATAATACGGAATTGGTACTTACTTTCTTTAACTGCTAATATCTCTAAACTCATTAAGTTTAATTAAGTATTAACTGCTGAGTTAGTAAAAAAGTTATTCTAATTTAGGAATCATTGAAATTTATGACTGGTGTTGAATGATACAATATTCATACTACTGGAAATCAGAGGTTTAATTGTGACACAAGAACTACTAAAAAACTTCTATAACTGAAGCTCACTAAGTGCCATATTCTGGTCTTAATCACATAGATAAATTAAATCACACTTCACACTGCAAATTCTTTTTTTGGCCTCTTTTTTTTTTTTTTTCTCCCCCTCTTTTCATCACTACCAGCACTCTGAACACCCCACTCCTTCACCACTATATTGGAACTAAACACTCCATCCTATTTTTTTTCCTTTTGATACCTACATGGACAAATTCATCACTTCACCTTCAGTCACAAACAAATCTAAACCAGATATGACAAACAAACACAGGGAACGTAGAAATAAGAATCTCAGTGAAACTTCAGCAGAAATTCATTCTGAAAGTAATATCACAACCACTCAAAACCCTAAAACATCTCAGGATACACAATCTCTAGTTTCCAGTATTTTAGAGGCAATTACGCCGAAATTCGAATCATTAAAATTAGAAATTAAACAAGATATAATAACCTTGACATCAGAAGTGAGACAATTTTCCAACAGACTCCAGGAGGCTGAACAGAGGATTTCAGACCTGGAGGATGTGACAAATACAGTCTTACCAAAGCTAGAAAGTACCCAGAATGATTTAACTAAAATCTAAAATAAACTTGATGAATTGGAAAATAGATCTAGACGAAATAATTTGAGAATTATTGGCATTCCAGAATCTAACCAACCTGAAGACCTCATGAAATTAATGACTTATACTCTGCCACAACTACTAATGATTCCTCCACCCCAAGTGCCAATTATCATTGAAAGGGTCCACAGACTGGGGAGACTAGCTGACAGCGCGGGGAGTCCTGTGAGACCAAGACCAATTATTGCAAGATTTCTAAACTATTTAGATAAAGAAATGTATCTACAATCTTATCGCAAAAATCAACCAATACTCCATAATGACAGTAGGGTCTTGCTCTTCCAGGATTTCTCTGCTGAAACATCTAGGAAACGAAGGGAACTCTCCCCAGTCTGTGGGCAAATGATTAATGCTGGATGGAAGGCTACTGTTATATATCCAGCCAAGCTTAAATTGATACTTGAGGGGCGCACCTTTCTCTTTGACTCAGTAACAGAGGCAGAGAAGAAACTTGCGGAGCATGGAATTAAAACAAGCACGAGATAAGATGATTTAACACTCCAATGATTAAAATTGAATTTACAAAAAATGCTGACAACACCAAAGGCAACAGGGTCTTGCCACTCCCAAAGGCAGGGAGATAGAATATTGCAACTTCTTCGCTCTTACACACAGTTGATTCTAGACTTTACATTTTTTTCTCTTCTTTTTTTTTTTTTTTTTTTTCTCCCCCCTTTTCCTTATCTCCTCCCTTCTCCCTCTCCTCCATCCCGATCATACCTCATATTATCTTTTAAGTTAAATAAAACAACATGAAAAATTCTATGAGGATTACCTCATGGAACGTAGGAGGCATAACTTCCCCTATAAAACGCAAAACAATATTAGCACATCTTAAAAAACTCAATACAACAATTGCTCTCCTACAGGAAACCCATTTAAACATTGAAGAGTCTACTAAGTTAAAATCTTCATGGGTCGCGGAAGCAATCTTCACTCCATCTGTGAAGAGGAAAAAAGGAGTGGCAATTCTTCTAGGGAAAGACCTAAAATATGAAATAATGCTATCTATTAAAGATCCAGAAAGCAGGTATTTAATCCTCAAAATAAAAATCACTAACACGATATATACTATCTGCAACTTATATGCACCAAATATAATCAATATAAATTTCTGGGACACTCTCCAAACTAAAATTTTACAGGTGACAGAAGGACACCTAATTATGGCAGGTGACTTTAACATCGCACCCCAATATCCACTGGACAGGTTAAGGCGAGGTATACATATTCAAAAAACAAAAAAAGATAACCTGGAAAATAAAATATTTAAATCTAATCTTTCCACCCTTGCACTCAAAGATGTTTGGAGATCGCAGAATCCGGATACTAGAGGATTTACCTGCTATTCTAAAGCTTTTAAATCATTATCGAGGATTGATTTATTTTTAATAAATGATAGTTTAAAGGGTTTAGTAAAACTGAGGCTGTGGGTATTTTACATAAAATGGAAAATTCAAGAACAAGGGGTCATGAGCTCAAGCTAAAGGGTAGTAGATTCAGGAGTAATTTGAGGAAGCACTTCTTTACAGAAAGAGTGATTGATTTATGGAATAAACTTCCTCAAGAGGTAGTAGCAACAAACACTGTGGGGGACTTTAAAAATGCATGGGACAAGCATAGGGCTATCCTACGAACTAGATAAGTTTATACTGTTAGGTAAGGTGGGGCAGACTTGCTGGGCCTATGGCTCTTATCTGCCGTCAATATCTATAGTTTATATAAAACAGGAGCAAGAGCCTCAATATCCGAAATCTGCATCTCTGATCACGCCCCTATACACTTAGACATCCCAAACATAAATAATCAGACACAAGCAATAGGTTTTTCATATCCAAAACACTTAAATAAAAATCTGAATTTTAGGAACTGGCTTAAGTCCAGGATAGAGGAGTATTTCCAACTGAACTCAGATTCAGTTGAAGATTTTTCGTTAGTCTGGGAAGCTGCAAAAGCAGTACTAAGAGGGGAGATAATTGCATATTCTGCTAGATTCAAAAAAAAGATCAAATTAAAAGAGAGAGAAGTAACAGCAGCGGTAACAAATGCATACAACAGATACTTAAATTCCCCCACAAATGATAACTGGAATAGATATCTCGGAGTAAAGAAGGAACGCAACACATTTCTAATCTCACACACAACACAATCAGATTTAAAATATCGAGCACAGCTATACAAATTTGGTAACAAATCTGGTAAGTTACTAGCAAAATTAATAAAAAACTCCAAAAGTTCATCAGTAATCGAATCTATTTTAGATAGCGGGAAGCTACTAATTCAGCCAGAAGCAATCTCAGAGTCTTTTTTTAATTATTATAAAGCAATCTACTCCTCCCCTACTGTCAGGGAAGAGAATCAGGAAGAATTCTGGGAAGGTATGACCTTATTAAAGATTAGTCCTGATCTTAATCTTAAAATTAACTCGCCTATTCTAGAATCAGAAATAAATCAAGCTATACAATCCTTAAAATTAGATAAAGCCCCCGGCCCAGACTTTCTTCCAAACGAAATTTATAAAAATTTAACATCAACCTTCCTCCCATACTTAACAAAATTATTCAACATCTATTATAAGGAGAGTTCTCAAATTCCCCCTAATTTTTTGGCATCACAGTCAATACTTATTCTTAAGCCAGGAAAAGATAAAAATAAAAAAGAATCCTACAGACCAATCGCCCTCCTAAATACCGATTACAAACTATTTGTCTCTATTTTAGCGAAAAGATTGCAAGAAGGACTAGCAGAATTAATACATAAAGATCAGGCAGGGTTTCTTTCCAATCGTAGCTCAGCTGCAAAAATCAGACAATTATTATTGACCATTGATTATTTAAAAAACACTGACAATAATAACTTAAAAAATCACCCTGACGCAGCAGTCATAGCTATTGACGCTGAAAAAGCCTTTGATAGTGTTAACCACAACTATCTATTAGATTCATTGCAACAATTCGGGTTTAATGGGAACTTTTTAACTTTGGTCAATAATTTGTGTCTTCACTCATCAACTAGGTTAAATATTAATGGCATAAAAACAAGTATAATTAAACTAAATAGAGGTACTCGGCAGGGGTGCCCTTTATCACCCCTACTTTTTAATATAGCAATTGAACCATTAGCTGTCAAATTAAGGCAACAACTTGAGGGCATAAAAATCCAAGGAAATATAACGAAATTGGCATTATATGCAGATGACTTATTACTATATATTTCAAATACTTCCTCAAATATCCCAAAACTTATTAAAATAATTGAGACATTTGGTAAATTCTCTGGGTATAAAGTTAATAATCTTAAATCAGAATTTCTATGGTTGAGGAAGACAGAACACTCTTTAATAGAGATCCCCTTCAAATTAGTCACAAATTCATTTAGATATCTTGGGATTAAGGTTTCTGCAGACCCTAAAGAATGGTACTCCCTGAACATTACCCCAATGTTTCAGCAGATTTTTACATACATGAGGAATTGGCAAAACTTACCTCTGTCTATATCGGGACGAGTTGCACTTTTTAAGATGGTACTTTTGCCTAAAATGTTATATCTATTACAAAACCTCCCCATCCTTTTAAGAGCATGTGATGTTAGGAAGTTCAACACGGTAGCCCGATACTTTTTGTGGCAATCTAAAAAACCAAGAATATCCCTCCTCAAATTATCACTTCCTAAACAATGTGCAGGCCTGGCATTTCCAGACTTGCAGGCTTATAATTTAGTTTTTCTTGGTCGCATCGCTGTGGGTTGGATTACAGAGACAGACTATTTTACAGATAACAATTTAGAATGTAACTTAACTTATCCATTTTTACCTATAGCTATGATCCACTTACCATACAATTTAATTCCCAAGCAAGTTAAGTCACTTAAATCTATATATACAATAATCCAAGCATGGAAAAAAATTGGTAAACGGGTTGACACAGATATTTCGATTCCTAAATTTCAAACTTTTTTAGGAAACCCGGAATTCCAAGAAGGGATACAATCTCCTATTTTTAAGAAGTGGCATACTAAGGGTTTATACTTTGTATCACAATTTATAAACATAGCAACAAGAAATATTAAATCTTTTGAGGAGTTAAAACAAGAATTTGTATTAAGTAACCAGGACTTCTTTGCATATCTGCAAGCCAGACACTATACCCAACAGTTAGTAAACTCTTTTTCTTGGAATTGGACTTGGAAAGCATTAGAAAACTGGCCAATAGTGGTCAAGGCTGGCCATCTTTCCATATCCACATGGTACTCATTGTTGACATCACACAAGGGTGGGGCCAACCTTGAACACATAGCCCAGAAATGGACTTCTCTCACCTTAGATAACATTATTCAGAGCATGCAAATATCACGCTCCTTATCAATACTATACACCTCAACATTAGCGGAAACATGGAGAGAATCTCATATTAAATTGATCTACCTCACATATTACACCCCAGAAAAAGGATTTAGATGGCACAATAAATTTTTTTATAAATGCCCAAAATGCAGACTTTTAGCTGCAAACATAATCCATATGATCTGGATTTGTCCCAAAATACAACAATTTTGGCTGAAATTGCAGCACTGGTTAGTAACTACACTCAAGACAACTCCCTTTAAATTCTCTTTAAATACTATAATCTTCTTAATGGATGAGAAATTACCATTAAAAGAATTAAAGATAATTAATTTAGCCATCTTGGCGGCTAGAAATCTAATTTTCAAGAATTGGAAAAATAATTTCCCTTCAACAATTACGGAAGTCAAAAATTATCTCAAAAAACAATATGTTATTGAGCAATTGGCAACAGATTTAAATTCCTACCAAGAAATAACAACTTTTTTTAATAAGTGGTCAAAATTTATTAAAATATTCCCTCCTAATGAAATAGACCAATTGATTTTCCCATTCAGGAACTCGGAGATAGTTTTATTGGGTATTTGGTAGGAGACCGGGAGGAGGAGAGGGATAGGATGGGAGCTTTTTCCTTTCCTTTAATTATTTAATTTTTTTTTTTTTTTTTTTTTGTGTTTCTTTTTAAAATTCAAATGATTTTTATCTTCTTATATGAAATCAATTCATATAGTATATGACCTTAGCCGAGTATATAAATATCCAATGTTGTATATGATTAAAATCTTATGTGACTAGTCAATTTATTAATTAATTGTTCTCCTCTTCTGTTTTGATATAAGCATATTATATCCAGCGTGTTGAATACGTTTTTACACCACAGGAAGTCCAAAAGGGGCTTTTAATAAATCGAGGGATACACATCTTATATCCAACAGAGAGAGAAGGAAAAAGAAAAAGAAAAAAAAAAAAATGGAAAAAACTAGGTGTTATATTTTCGTTTTCTCTTGTTAGGTACGCATATTATAGCTTTTTGTTGTAATTGAGCTTTAAATTAGCTTGTTTCAGAGTACTTTTGTTTGAGTAAGCTCAGATAGTACATTGTGAGGTATTATTGTTATTTTTCCACGATGTAAAATCCTTGTACTGAATGTGAAGTACCTTGTGTATACTTGTAATGTTTGTATGAACACCTCAATAAAAAAAATGATAAAAAAAAAAAAAAAAAACTTTTCTTCCTTGGTCAAACCTATCACTGACATGACCCGTAAAGAGAATGATCCACTCCATTGGTCACCTACTGCCATTAAGGCCTTTGATAGTCTTAAGACTGCCTTTGCTGCCGCTCCAGTTCTGGATCATCCTAACCCAGGAGCCTTTCGTTCTTGAGGTTGATGCGTCTGAGACTGGAGTAGGTGCCCTCTTGTCTCAACGTCCTACGCCTGATGGTTCCTTGCATCCGTGTTGTTTCTTCTCTAAGAAATTGTCTCCAGCGGAGTGCAATTATGAAATTGGCGACAGGGAATTACTAGCCATAATCTTGGCACTTAAGGAATGGAGGCATCTTCTCGAGGGTACTAGCGTGCCAGTGCGCATTCTTACTGACCACAAGAATTTAACTTATCTATCTGAAGCAAAATGTTTGTCGCCCTGACAGGCCAGATGGGTGCTATTTTTGTTTCGGTTTAATTATGTGGTCTCCTACCTGCCTGGTAGTAAGACTGTTAGGGCTGTCCAAGGAGGAGTCTGTACCTACTCCAGTTATACCCCCTGACCATATTTTGGCTACCATACATACTAATTTGACTTCTCCCTTGGGGGAGGAGATCCTGGCTGCACAAACCAACGCACCTCCTGAGAAATCTAGTGGTAAGTGTTTTGTTCCTGAGAATCTTCGAACTAAACTTTTGCACACTTACCACTATCCTAAAGCCGCAGGTCACCCAGGCAAGAACCAAATGATTTGGTCTGTTACTCGACAATTCTGGTGGCCAGGTCTTCGTTCTGATGTTGCTGTGTATGTTGCCTCCTGCTCAGTTTGTGCACAGAATAAGACTCCTCAACGTCTTCAACCTATTGCTAATGGTGAACGTCCCTGGACACATCTTCCATGGACTTCATTGTCGAGCTCCCTGTTTCCAGTGGCAATACTGTTATCCTTATGGTGGTTGACCGTTTTTCTAAAATGTCACATTGCATTCCCTTGAAGAAGTTGCCTACCGCTCAGGTTACCCAAGGAGATAGTGTCGGACCGGGGTAGCCATTTTGTCTCCAGATTTTGGCGATCCTTTTGTGCTCAAATGGAGATCCAGCTTTCCTTCTCCTCGGCATATCACCCTCAATCCAATGGGGCTGCGGAATGGTCTAATCAAGCTCTGGAACAGTTCCTCCGTTGCTATGTCTCAGATCACCACAATAATTGGTCTGAACTGTTACCTTGGGCAGTATTTGTTCGTAATAGTGCTATTAATGCTTCCTCCAAGTTATCCCCATTCATGGCGAATTATGGGTTTCAACCATCCTTGTTGCCCGATTTATTCATGTCTCAAGGTATTCCGGCTTTGGAGGAGCATCTCTGGCAACTCCGTTCCACGTGGGTGCAGATTCAGGATTGCCTTCATCGTTCTATGCAGCGCCAAAAGTTCCAGGCTGATCGTAGGCGTCTGCCCGTGCCTTCCTACCAGGTTGGTGAGAGAGTTTGGCTGTCCTCCCGCAACTTGAATCTTCGTGTTTTTCATGTCTCCCTCTTGAAACCATTGGTTTGTAATCAGTTTACCACTGTGTTGCCTCGTCCCCGTCCTATCTTTGTTGACAACCATGAGGAGTATGAGGTCAGCAGCACTATTGAATCTCGTATGTCCAGGGGCCGCGTACAGTATTTGGTTCACTGGAGGGGCTACGGTCCGGAGGAGTGTTCATGGGTTCCCTCCTCTGATGTTCATGCTCCCGCCCTCCTCCGTGCCTTCCATGCCCGTTTCCCCAATAAGCATTTTGTCCTCCCGCGGGGGAGGGGTCATTGAGGGGAGGGTACTGTCAGGGTTTTTTTTCCTGTTTTGTTTGCCATATGCTGCTGGCAGCCATTTTACTCACCTCTCTTGCTGACTCTGGTGCATACTGTGTGATGCTGCTCATTTCCTGCACTTCCTTTTATGGCCAGACTGGTGTACATCACCTGTGTGAGAGAGGATGCAGTCTCAGAATTGTGATGTCATCACTTATTATTTAAAGGGCCTCTGTTCAGTATGCTTTCCCCTTGCGTTGTCTCAGACCTGTTTGTAAGAGCTCCTGTGTATTACCTGGCTGTCTGACATCCCTCCTGGTTCCTGATCCCTGGCTTGTTCCTGACTCTGCTGTTCTCCTTGTTCCTGATTCCGGCTTGTCTGACTACTCGCTTTGGCTCCTGACTCGGCTCGTCTGACTACCAGCTCTGGTTTTGATTCCTGGCTTGTTATTTGACTTGTGTACATTTTATAGTTTTTTGCTATTAATTAAGGTGTGATTATTTTTGCACTTCTCGTCTCAGTCTGATTCCTGGCACCCTGACAGTATTATCAACAAATATAAAAATATACATGGTCATAAAATTCTGTGTAATCATGCAAAATCAATTTTATTTTGCATATTTCTATTCATTGCTTTAGAATATTCTAGTTCAACTGCGTGTGTGTGTTTGTCTATCCCTGCATGCATGTGTGTGTGTGTCTATCCCGGCCTACATATGTGTGTATGTGTGTCTATCCCTGCATGCACGTGTGTGTCTATACCTGCCTGCATATGTGTGCCTCTATCTATTCTTTTCTGTGTGTCTATCCATTGATTTGTGTGTGTGTGTGTCTCTCTCTCTCTGCCTGTGTATGTCTATCTATACCTGTATGTGTGTCTCTATCCCTGCCTGCATGTGTGTGTGTCTGTCTATCTTTGGCTGTGTGTGTGTGTGTGTATGTCTGTCTATTCCTGACCTGCGTGTGAGTGTATTTTCTTGTCTGTGTGTCTATCCATGGCTGTGTGTCTGTCTGTCTCTGCCTGTGTATGTCTCTCTCTCTTCCTGTGTGTATATGTCTCTCTAACCCTGCCTGTTTGTGTGCTGCCACTGTTTGTTTTGCTATGCAGTCACCTTTCCCCCCCTAAAATGCATTTAAAGGGACAGTCAAGTAAAAAAAAAACTTTCATTTTTCAAATAGGGCATGTAATTTTAAACAACTTTCCAATTTACTTTTATCAATAATTTTGCTTTGTTCTCTTGGTATTCTAGTTGAAAGCAAACCTAGGAAGGCACATATGATAATTTCTAAGCCCTTGAAGGCCGCCTCTATTTTATTTACTTTTCACAGCAGGGGAGAGCAAGCTCATGTAGGCCATATAGATAGCATTGTGATCACGCTCGTGGCTAGTGGCAGACACTGCACTAATTGGCTAAAATGCAAGTCAATAGATAATAATTAAAAGTCATGTGATTAGGGGCGGTCAGAAGATGCTTAGATACAAGTTAGTCACAGAAGTAAAAAGTGTATTAATATAACAGTGTTGGTTTTGCAAAACTGGGGAATGGGTAATAAAGGGATTATCTATCTTTTTACAACAAACATTCTGGTGTTGACTGTCCCTTTAACTTACTTTTTAAAAAAAATGGTCAGCCACCACTAAAACAACAATGTCCCTGTGCTTTTTATTATACTTGAGAGGGGGGTGTTACTGCCCACCAATAGAGCTGTAGGAGTTGACGTTATCATGGAATGACCAGTTATGCACTGAGATAAACTTCCTGTTAGTCTCAAAATCAAATAAAAATAAACAGCTTTAATGTAAGAAGTTTTATTTCACACTTTAATTCTAATTAAAATGTTTTACTTTAAAATACACATATTAGAATGTTTATCTATAAATTAATAAGTGTGCCCCATAGCAGTTAGCATTTAGATTCATGCAGACAAACCCTCAGAAATGTGCCAAGTGAGTCTAGGATATTTTACAACTTCCATAATGGCAATATGCTGTGAAGTTCTGGACACACCATACAATGTAGCTGAGGGAATTTGGGTTCTAAGGTTATTTCAATATATATTTAAAGTTATGTTGATAAGAGTTTGCATAGTTCTTCATGATGACCACATAAAGTCTGAGATTTTGAAACGTTAAACTCGCTTCTCTATTTTATAAATATATTTTGATAAACCCATTTAGGTTCAAATTCATACTATATGTCCCTATATTATTGTATTTGTATTGTATAGACTGAAGACATCCACTATGCTAAGGGGCCTTTGCTCATTTTGTTCTTTTCAGTGTTACCTAGGTATACATAATTCTTCCCTGCTGTCTTGGACTGCTGAGATAAACAAAATAAGTAGCTTTAGCAAAACTAATATTATATGCCACAACTGTAATCTAGTCTATGATGTATTTTGTTGCAATTCGGGGAGTAATTAGTAGTTCTGTTTAATGTGAGACCTTATAGCATATCAGCCACTGGTTATTTATGATATTTACCTTGAGGATATACAGTATATAGCTACTGCCTTGTTGTCTGTGGCCAGGATAGCAAGGTCTTGATTGATTGCTTAATTCTTAGGAATAATTTGTAGATCCCCATGTGGAGAGTATTTCTATTATTTTATAGTTTTGCGCTTTAGCTCGATTCATGCTAGTTTCATTACCTCATTGTATGTAACGCCTTAACCTATAGTTAGTACCTAATGCCTCTAAAGTCAGGGAATTATCAGCTCTCTATTTAGTCTGATCTAGCAGTTCCCTCTGGATGTGTAAATGAGGGTCCAAGACTGACTTTTTTTGTCTTCCAAAGGAATCCTTATATGTAAAAGTTAACCGAGGCTTCTAATATGGTTGTGTCTTTTAGTGCAGGCATCTCATGTTTATGTATCTGAAAGACTGTATAGGCCTTGTGTTATTATAGATTCTATTTTGATGTAACCTGTTCATTTTCGCCTGTTTACTTCCTATATGAAACCTCAATAAAAATAAAAATTTGTTGCATAAAAATAAAATAAAAATAAAATAATAAACATTAAACCCAAAAGAGAAATGTATTTCATGTTTAACAGCCAACACGAATATTAAGCCAGCCCTACACTTGCTAGGAACCAGACAACTGTGTTTTAGATATATATAGAATAAATAAAGACTTCCAGATTCGTTTGTCATTGCTTGTCTTAAAAATAGGAAATGCAAATATACCAATTGTTTGTGTTAATTTAGTTTTGTTTTGTTCGCTCAAGAGGGGCCTCATAAATTTTGCTTTGCCTAAGGCCACACTTCCTCAAGAGACGCCTCTTAGCTAAAAGGTAGTTTTAAATCATTTTTAATACTTTTGTATACAGTGTACCATCAGAAAGATATTACAGTATTTAAGTCTGAAAGGTTATATTTGTTGTTTTAAATAGACTATTATATGCATTTTAGAACACAAAAAAACAAACCAAAGACACAGACAGAGACAACTGGGACTTACAGGCAGGGAATAATAGTAATTTTTGATCATTTCATTTTTTAAATAAGATTTATTAAAAAGTTTGGATTTTGGAATGCTGGATTTGGGGATTTGTACACGCACACTGATACATATATATATATATATATATACATACACACAGTATATATACAGTATATATATATATATATATATATATATATATATATATGCACTCATGACCGTAGTCCTCTAACCAGGGTGCTGCAGCAAACAGAACACAATCCACAACAAAAGCAGGCACTCACCGGATTTAAATACAGTAGGAGCTGCTAGCTCAGAAATTCTGTAAATAAGTACATACAGGTGGCCCTCGTTTTACAATGGTTCAATTTACACCGTTTCAGAATAACAACCTTTTTTTCCAGTCATGTGACTGCTATTGAAAAGCATTGAGAAGCAGTGCATTGATTAAATAGCCAGTAGGTGGAGCTGTCCGCTTGTGTTGCATCCAAGCAAGCTGAAATTAATCAGTTTAACCAGACCTGTGCTATCGAGCAGATTTCAAAGGAACAAGATCTTCCTGTCTATAAATCAGTCCAGATTGGAATGCATAGAAAGAACTGTTTGCAGAAAAATGCAAGTGAAGTCTGTGTTGTGTGATTATTTTATTAGGTTTATAATGCTGTTTAGCAAATGTTTTTGTTAATTTTACTTAGTTTAATTATATATTCTGTGTTGTGTGAATATTTTATTAGGTTTATAATGCTGTTTAGCATTTAAAGTCTTCATTTCAAGAGAGGGTCCTGGAACCTATCTCCCTCACTTCCCATTGACTTACATTATAAACTGTGTTTCAATTTACAACGGTTTGGATTTACAACCATTCCTTCTGGAACCTAACCCCAGCGTAAACTGAGGGCTACCTGTATTAGTAATGGAAGTAAATTGGAAAGTTTTTGTTTGTTCTTTCTGAATCATTAAAGTTTAATTCTGATTTGTTTCCCTTTAAAAGCTAAGAGCTAGATCAGAAAATGATCTTGAGCCACAACAGATTAACAATAGATTTCAGATAAAGCAGGGTTGAACTTGCTGAGACATCTCACACATTTTCTATACATGTGCAGCCCCTACGGCACTGACTGCCATATGTCAAAAATAAATTAAATCTTGTGCTTTTAAAAGGTGCTTTTGATAATGAGAGATGTTAGTTGTGATAAAATCTGTGACCTGCAGGCATAGACATAGAGAGACTGTGGCAGCAAATATACCAATTGTTACTGATGTGTTAGAATGTGCTAAGGTCTTATGAACAATACATTCATATACACACAGATATTTTGCACAAAAACTAGTACTAGAAAGTGTAGATGTAAAACACACACATTCTCCTGAAGTGCAGTCAAACATCTGTAACGTTTGACCAGATAACAGAATTGAGAGTCCTCACATACCACCTTGTCTGCTGCCTTTAGCACTGTTTCTGTTTAGTCACAAATGCATAATACAATTGCACACTAATCAGCAGCATGTGGGAACAGTAGAATGGACACTGGTGGCTGCCAGCTGCAAGATACCAAGTGAAGCCATTATGTGGAAAATGTCTTATGCTTCCGTTATCTCCTTGTAGGGTTTAGGTTAAAAATTCAGCAGATTTGCTCAGAATTGCATGTTGTTATTTTCTATGATTTTCTTGACTTTTAGTCTGACCATTTTCTACCTGTATAGTTTTAGGTACTGGCCTGGACAGACAGAGTTATTAACACACTGTGTAAAAGAGTAAAAGTTAGATTAGTTTGTTTACAAGACTAGACATAGCTGCTGTGGCATTTTTTTTAAACGTGCAGTAGGAATATACACACGATTCTTTATATAATGTTGTATTGCTGACAATTTTTTTTAAATGTGTACTTCAGTATCATCAACATGATTACCTCAAACAAAAGCTGGACAACACCAGTTAAAGTAAAATAATCAGCACAACCACACAAACTGCAGCACAATCACACAAACTGCAGCACAATCACACAAACTGCAGCACAACCACACAAACTGCAGCACAACCACACAAACTGCAGCACAACCACACAAACTGCAGCACAATCACACAAACTGCAGCACAATCACACAAACTGCAACATAATCTGCTAGAAGCAAAATCTAAAATATAATTTTAGGATTGAATAAAGCATGGCCTTAAACACACATTTATGGGTAGAGCACATACATATAAAACACAAAGTAAAAAAGGACTTACATTGTAAGCATTAACAATCAGCTGGATGATGTTTTGAGAGTTCACATCCAAAATTTCTACTGTCGTCCCAGGAATCAAAGCTGTGAAATTCTTTTGCAAAAGAAAAAGAAGATATAAAAATATAAAAAAATGACACTGTTGGTGTAAGAAGGTTTCAAATGTTTCTACTCACAGCTTTTATACTTCTTATTGAGGTAACTGAACACAATGTTATACCATATATGGAAGTTTTCTTTTATTATATGATTTATTTATCAATTTTTCCAACGATACAACAAAATAAAACAAGACAGGTGACAAAAAAAACAATTAAAAAAAAAAAAAAAGCTTAGTGGAGGCGCAGCTCCTATTCCAATTATAACTTACAAGGAGACAGCTCCCCATCCATAAATACAATAATCAACTCTTTATCTCCCGAACTAGCTTTTCTTAATTTCAGGATAAATCTGAACAGTGGGTTACCTTATTCTACATTACTATTTTGCGCTTTATTAAATAAACATAAGCATAAATCTAAATAGAGGCGTCACCGCTCCAATTTAACTTAAATCTTCCTTGGAGATGGAGTTCCACATCGGAACATATAATATCCATCCTTAACTTTGCGCCCTCCTACAGGGCTAACCATATATGGAAGTTACAAAGCAAAATTTAATTAGAATATTAAAGTTACATTTTCAAGTGTTTATAGACCAACTTTTTCATAAAGAGCCATATTTTATCTCTTTCTCTCCACATACAGAGCCAGAAAACCAAGTTTTTACTAAATCAAAACACACACACACATATATATATATATATATATATATATACGGCCGAACTTCCGGTGCACCCTGTGGCCTTATGGGTAATGTAGTCCACTGTTGTTAGGTGGTTTTGCAACGGTGAAAATGGTTGGTAGGTTTGGCATGACGCTCATATGCATTAGCCACTGCTGTGAAGGTGTGTGAAGATGCGGTAATGCTGTAATGCTGAGCACTGTGTAATAATGAGCACACTATGTCCATGTGATTCAGTTGCGATACCGATATTGTCTGGTAAGAACTTTTTTTGCCCTCACATCATACCTGCTAAACGTGCTAAAAATAAATAAAAAAAATTGCTTTAATACGGTTAAAATAAAACCAAGGAAAGATGCGGTTCTCCTTAGTACTGGTAATTTCAAATGTAAAAACAAACAAACCTTTATTCAAGCATTACAGCTTTAATGGCTGAATAAAGGTTTTTATCCCATTTGAAATTATGGTACTAAGGAGAACAGCATCTTTCCTTTGTTTTATTCTATACTCTTGGGGAAGTGGAAAAGGATCCCCTGGGAGTTGGTACCTGCATTGGGACTCATTTTTTTGCAAATTTGTGAGTGCTGGTCTCAATCACTTACAAACATTGCAGCTTTGTGCAACTAATGTGTATATTTTCTTTAAAATTACATTTCTTCAAAATAGCACCAAACTTTAAGGGTGCGGCCTCTATGCGGCACAATACACACACACATATATATATATATATATATATTATATATATACACACACACACACACACACATACATACATACTAGGGATGGGGCGAATGTTTCTAAATTTAAAACGAATTTTTATACATTCGTTCAAATCGAATTTCGAATTGTTTATATAACATTCTTACATTCTATTTTCGAATTTTCGTTTTCGAATTTTTCAATAAAATTCGAAAATATTTTCGTTAGAATAATAGAATGTTTAGCTGTGTATTCATTCAATTTCGAAATAGTATTTTTAGTCTACAACTGTGTTAAATGTAAATTCGAATTTGAATGCTACATTCGAATGTCACATTCGAATTCGAAATAGTATTTTTAGTTTACAACTGTGTTTAATAAATGTGATATTTGATTTGAATGTGACATTTAAATTTGAAATAGTATTTCTAGTCTAATACTGTGTTTTATACATGTAATATTCAAATTTGAATGTGATATTCGATTTGAATGTGATATTCGATTCAAATGTGACATTCAAATTCGAAATAGTGTTTCTAGTCTACAATTGTGTTTTAAAAATGTAATATTCGAATTAGAAAGTGACATTCGAATTCGAAAGTGACATTTGAATTCGAATGTAACATTCGAAAACTGTAAATAACATTAAAAATTGAATTTTTAATAATATTTGTTCTTAACATTCTATTATGTAAATCGAATTTCTAAAATAACATTCGTTCTAACATTCAAATTCGAATATAAACACATTCGCCCATCCCTAATAAAACATACACACACAAATACATACATACACACATTACATATATATATATATATATATTATATATATATATTATATATATACACACTATATATATACTAGTCCTAAAGCCCGTTCACACGGGCCGTGTTGTGTTATATTTAATTTAAATTCTCTCTCTCTCTCTCTCTCTCTCTCTCTCTCTCTCTCTCTCTCTCTGTCTCTCTCTCTCTGTCTGTCTCTCTCCCCCTCTCTCCCCCCCTCTCTGTCCCCCTCTCTGTCCCCCTCTCTCTCCCCCTCTCTGTCCCCCTCTCTGTCCCCCTCTCTCTCCCCCTCTCTCCCCTCTCTCTCCCTCTCTCTCCCTCTCTCTCTCCCTCTCCCTCTCTCTCCCTCTCTCTTCCCTCTCTCTCTCCCTCTCTCTATCTCCTCTCCCTCTCTCTCCCTCTCTCTTCCCTCTCTCTCTCCTTCTCCCTCTCTCTCTCTCTCTCTCCCTCTCTCTCTCTCTCCCTCTCTCTCTTCTCTCTCTCTCTCTCTCTCTCTCTCTCTCTCTCTCTTTCTCCTCTCTCTCTCCCTCTCCCTCTCCCTCTCCCTCTCCCTCTCTCCCTCTCCTCTCCTCTCTCTCTCTCTCTCTCTCTCTCTCTCTCTCTCTCTCTCTCTCCCTCTCTCTCTCTCCCTCTCTCTCTCCTTCTCCTCCCTCTCTCTCTCTCTCTCTCTCTCTCTCTCTCTCTCTCTCTCTCTCTCTCTCTCTCTCTCACCTCTGGGCATGCAGTACTGACTCCCAGCCTCTTATAATGCTGCCCCCCTTTTTGCCCCAACCTCTTTACCTACTGTCTGTGTACCACTTTCTACCCCATCCTCTCTGCCTGTTGCCCCTAGTGCTCCCCTTACTGCCCCAGCCACTCAGTCTGCTGACCTCCAACAGTGCAGCTCTCACTGCGCCAACCTTTCAGCCTACTGCCTTCACACCTTACATCCTGCTGCCCCGCAGCGTTCCTCTAACTGTCCCCCTTAGTGCTCCCCTTACTGCCCCAGCCACTCAGTCTGCTGACCTCCAACAGTGCATCTCTCACTGCGCCAACCTTTCAGCCTACTGCCTTCACACCTTACATCCTGCTGCCCCGCAGCGTTCCTCTAACTGTTTCGCGCTGCTGTCGGGTGGGTGGTGCGCGTGCGCGTGCGGCTAAGTGAGTGAGGGTGTGATAGGCGGCTAGGGTTCGCGTGCGCGTGCGGCTAAGTGAGTGCGAGGGTGCTTCTGCAAGGGGGGTCATCTGCGCGCGAGGGTGCGCGTGCGATCAGCGGCAAGAGTTTGTCTGAACTGCGCATGACGGCTTCAGACAAACTCTTGTCTTTTATAATATAGGATATATATATTATGTATATATATACACACACACATATATATATATATATATATATATATATACACACACACACACACACATATATATATACACTGTGTGCAGAATTATTAGGCAAATGAGTATTTTGACCACATCATCCTCTTTATGCATGTTGTCTTACTCCAAGCTGTATAGGCTCAAAGCCTACTACCAATTAAGCATATTAGGTGATGTGCATCTCTGTAATGAGAAGGGGTGTGGTCTAATGACATCAACACCCTATATCAGGTGTGCATAATTATTAGGCAACTTCCTTTCCTTTGGCAAAATGGGTCAAAAGAAGGACTTGACAGGCTCAGAAAAGTCAAAAATAGTGAGATATCTTGCAGAGGGATGCAGCACTCTTAAAATTGCAAAGCTTCTGAAGCGTGATCATCGAACAATTAAGCGTTTCATTCAAAATAGTCAACAGGGTCGCAAGAAGCGTGTGGAAAAACCAAGGCGCAAAATAACTGCCCATGAACTGAGAAAAGTCAAGCGTGCAGCTGCCAAGATGCCACTTGCCACCAGTTTGGCCATTTTTCAGAGCTGCAACATCACTGGAGTGCCCAAAAGCACAAGGTGTGCAATACTCAGAGACATGGCCAAGGTAAGAAAGGCTGAAAGACGACCACCACTGAACAAGACACACAAGCTGAAATGTCAAGACTGGGCCAAGAAATATCTCAAGACTGATTTTTCTAAGGTTTTATGGACTGATGAAATGAGAGTGAGTCTTGATGGGCCAGATGGATGGGCCCGTGGCTGGATTGGTAAAGGGCAGAGAGCTCCAGTCCGACTCAGACGCCAGCAAGGTGGAGGTGGAGTACTGGTTTGGGCTGGTATCATCAAAGATGAGCTTGTGGGGCCTTTTCGGGTTGAGGATGGAGTCAAGCTCAACTCCCAGTCCTACTGCCAGTTTCTGGAAGACACCTTCTTCAAGCAGTGGTACAGGAAGAAGTCTGCATCCTTCAAGAAAAACATGATTTTCATGCAGGACAATGCTCCATCACACGCGTCCAAGTACTCCACAGCGTGGCTGGCAAGAAAGGGTATAAAAGAAGAAAATCTAATGACATGGCCTCCTTGTTCACCTGATCTGAACCCCATTGAGAACCTGTAGTCTATCATCAAATGGGAGATTTACAAGGAGGGAAAACAGTACACCTCTCTGAACAGTGTCTGGGAGGCTGTGGTTGCTGCTGCACGCAATGTTGATGGTGAACAGATCAAAACACTGACAGAATCCATGGATGGCAGGCTTTTGAGTGTCCTTGCAAAGAAAGGTGGCTATATTGGTCACTGATTTGTTTTTGTTTTGTTTTTGAATGTCAGAAATGTATATTTGTGAATGTTGAGATGTTATATTGGTTTCACTGGTAAAAATAAATAATTGAAATGGGTATATATTTGTTTTTTGTTAAGTTGCCTAATAATTATGCACAGTAATAGTCACCTGCACACACAGTTATCCCCTAAAATAGCTATAACTAAAAACAATCTAAAAACTACTTCCAAAACTATTCAGCTTTGATATTAATGAGTTTTTTGGGTTCATTGAGAACATGGTTGTTGTTCAATAATAAAATTAATCCTCAAAAATACAACTTGCCTAATAATTCTGCACTCCCTGTACATTGAGCAATGATACTTTTTTATTGGACTAACTATACATTTATAAGATGACAAGCTTTCGGAAGAGTTTCTTCCTTTATCAAGTCTGAAGCAATTCTTGTTATTTTGATATTTAAATCTCTGGACTAACACGGCTACTCCAATCAACGTATATATATATACACACACACACACAAATACATATATATATTATATATATATATATACACACACACACACACACACACATATATATATTGATACATACATATATATATATATATATATATATATATATATATATATATATATATATATACACAAAATAACTTAACACACAGCCATTAATGTCTAAACTGTTGGCAACAAAAGTGAGTACACCCCTAAGTGGAAATGTCCTAATTGGGCCCAAAGTGTCAATATTTTGTGTGGCCACCATTATTTTCCAGCGGCATCTTCTATCTTCATCCATCTGGAGCGGAGCGGAGCCATCTTCTTCCAGCCGACGCGGATCCATCCTCTTCAACCGACGCCAACTCGCCGAATGAAGGTTCCTTTAAATGACGTCATCCAAGATGGCGTCCCTCGAATTCCGATTGGCTGATAGAATCCTATCAGCCAATTGGAATTAAGGTAGGAAAAATCTGATTGGCTGATCCAATCAGATTGAGCTCACATTCTATTGGCTGATTGGAACAGCCAATAGAATGCAAGCTCAATCTGATTGGTTCAGCCAATCGGATTGAACTTGAATCTGATTGGCTGATTTAATCAGCCAATAAGATTTTTCCTACCTTAATTCCGATTGGCTGATAGAATCCTATCAGCCAATCGTAATTCGAGGGATGCCATCTTGGATGACGTCATTTAAAGGAACCTTCATTCGGCGAGTAGGCGATGGTTGAAGAGGATGGATCTGCGTCGGCTGGAAGAAGATGGCTCCACTCCGCTCCGGATGGATGAAGATAGAAGATGCCGCTTGGATGAAGATGTCTGCCGGTCTGGATGTCCTCTTCTGCCCGGATAGGATGAAGACTTCTGCCGCTCCGGATGTCCTCTTTTGGTCCATCGGTGCCCGGCTGGGTGAACACGACTCAAGGTAGGGAGATCTTCAGGGAGTAGTGTTAGGTTTATTTAAGGGGGGTTTGGGTTAGAGTAAGGGTATGTGGGTGGTGGGTTTTAATGTTGGGGGGGTTGTATTTTTTTTTACAGGCAAAAGAGCTGATTACTTAGGGGCATGCCCCGCAAAAAGCCCTTTTAAGGGCTGGTAAAAGAGCTTGTAACTTTTTTAATTTAGAATAGCGGTAGGAATATTTTTTATTTTGGGGGGACTTTGTTATTTTAATAGGGGGCTTAGAGTAGTGTGTAATTAGTTTAAATATTGTTGATAATATTTTTATTATGTTTTGTAATTATTTTTTTATATTCTGTAACTTAGTTCTTTTTATTTTTTGATACTTTAGCTAGGTTTATTAATTGTATTTATATTTGTAGCAATTGTGTTTAATTAATTTAATTGCTAGTGTGTGTTAGGTTATTGTAGGTAATTGTAGGAGTTATTTAATATTTTATTGATAGGGTAGTGTTAGGTTTAATTATAACTTAGGTTAGGATTTATTTTACAGGTAAATTTGTTATTATTTTAACTAGGTAACTATTAAATAGTTCTTAACTATTTAATAGCTATTGTACCTGGTTAAAATAATTACAAAGTTGCCTGTAAATAAATATTAATCCTAAAATAGCTATAATATAATTATAATTTATATTGTAGCTATATTAGGATTTATTTTACAGGTAAGTATTTAGCTTTAAATAGGAATAAGTTATTTAATAAGAGTTAATTTATTTCGTTAGATAAAAATTATATTTAAACTTAGGGGGGTGTTAGTGTTAGGGTTAGACTTAGCTTTAGGGGTTAATCCATTTATTAGAATAGCGGTGAGCTCCGATCGGAAGTTTAGGGGTTAATAATTGAAGGTAGGTGTCGGCGATGTTAGGGAGGGCAGATTAGGGGTTAATACTATTTATGATAGGGTTAGTGAGGCGGATTAGGGGTTAATAACTTTATTATAGTAGCGCTCAGGTCCGCTCGGCAGATTAGGGGTTAATAAGTGTAGGTAGGTGTCGGCGACGTTGTGGGGGCAGATTAGGGGTTAATAAATATAACATAGGGGTCGGCGATGTTAGGGCAGCAGATTAGGGGTACATAGGGATAACGTAGGTGGGCGGCAGATTAGGGGTTAATAAGTGTAAGGTTAGGGGTGTTTAGACTCGGGGTACATGTTAGGGTGTTAGGTGCAGACGTAGGAAGTGTTTCCCCCATAGGAAACCAATGGGGCTGCGTTAGGAGCTGAACGCTGCTTTTTTGCAGGTGTTAGGTTTTTTTTCAGCTCAACAGTCCCATTGTTTCCTATGGGAGAATCGTGCACGAGCACGTTTTGCCAGCTTACCGCTACCGTAAGCAACGCTGGTATTGAGGGTTGAAGTGGCGGTTCATTCAGCTCAACGCACGCTTTTTGGAGCCTAACGCAGCCCTTCAGACAACTCTAAATACCAGCGTTGTCTTAAGGGTGCGTTGGGAAAAAAAGCTGCGTTAGCTACGCAGGTCTTTACCGACAAAACTCTAAATCTAGCCGTATATTTTATATATATATACATTTTTTTAATTATTGTGTCTTATTTTAGCTTTAATGGTGGCATGGTTCACAATATATTTTTTATATAGTCATTAATAAATGTTAGGTTTTAAGCCATTGACATACACTACACATACATTCCACCTACTTTACTGGGTAATATACCTTTCAAGTGTGCCCAATAATGCTTCTTTTTCTCTCTCCTTGTAAACACTCACTAAAGTCATTTCTTCAGTGTTGTCAATGATGTTGGATACTGTATATACATATATATATATATACGCACACATATATATATATATATATATATATATATATATATATATATACATATACACATATATATACATACACATATACATATACACATATATATATATATATATATATACATACACATATACATACACATATACATATATATATATATATATATACACACATATACATATACATATATACACATATATATATATATATATATATATATATATATATATATATATACACACACACACACACACACACACACATATACATATATATATACACACATATATATACACAACACGTGACAGATTCCGGCTACCCCGACTGGGTAGCTCCGCCAATGGATCCTCCTGATGCCTGGAACCTGCCACTATGTAGCAGAGAAAAAGTGATTCTAGCAGAGCCCACCCAAATAACTAGACATACTAGCATTTAGGTGAAACACGAAGTACCCTTTATTGGTAAAAAACACAACATTTATACAAAAAACTGATCTTGATAACAAGCCTTATCTGACCCTTACATCTCCCGCCATTCTCGCCCCTCCAGACAGTCTGGCACCTCCATTGTGTCCATTGTTCCCTAGTGTCCAGCGGTACAAGAATGGGGTATTCAGGGTGATCCCGGGGGAGCGGCGGCCCTTCCAGGGTTTTGTTAGAAAGCGCCTTGCCCCCAGCTACTTCGGTCCGAAAAAAGCCTTGATCCATGGCTTGGGGTCAGAGTTATTGCTTTTCCAACATACAACAGGCAGGCCATTGTAATGATGGGAGTCCGAAAGCCCGGTTCCTGAGAGAGTGCTCCCCTGTAACTCACCCCACCTCTGGTCTTTCCCAGAGGTAGTAATTCCCCAGAGAGCGGAGCTCTGGGACAAAGGACCGCTGGAGCAACCTGGGATGAAGGGGCCCGGGGATCTGAGCTGATGGGGCGGCCGGCGGTTCCATGGGGTCGGCCAGCAGAAGGGAGGTCTGTTGAATAGGCCTCGGAAACCCTGGTTCCCAATGGATCTCACCTCCAGCAATTGGCCCACCTCTTGCCCTTGCCATGGGGTACCAATCCCCAAGAGAGCGGAGCTCCGGGGGAAAGGGGCCTTCGAAGCGGCCGGAGGTAAAGTGTCCCAGAGAGTGCTGTGTGCGGGGGTCGGCCGGTAGTTTCAGGAGCCCGGCCAGCCGGCCGGAGAGGCATAGGTGGGTCAGAGACCAGCTCTTTCAAGATCAGGTGGTCCGATGAAAACAAGGGAAATCAAAGCTCCAGGAGATAGCGGTTGCTCTGAGGAGCCCAAAACCGCGGAGAAACAACAGGGGGGTAGAGGTAGGGGGGAGGCGTTTAACCCCTGCAGCCCAGTTTCTGTGACAACTCCCCCCTTCCAGTTCAGCAGACCCGGCTAGATCCACACATGGGTCAACCTGGGGCTGTCCGAGGAGTCTATGTCACTTCAGTCAGCCGGGAAAGTCTATCAGGTTTCCCATTGCTTTTTCTCGGCCGGTACTGAATGTCAAAGTTAAATGGCTGCAGGCTAAAACTTCACTTCAGCAATCTTCCATTGTCTCCGGAAACTCTATTAAGCCATACAAGGGGGTTGTGGTCTGTGAGAACGGTGAAGAGTCTCCCATAGAGGTAGGGTTGTAGCTTCTTCAGGGCCAGACACTCTTTCTCCACCGCCGCGTAGCCTACCTCTCTGGGCAATCGTTTTCTACTGATATAGGCTACGGGGTGGTCCTGCCCTTCTTCATCTGTCTGGCTTAATACTGCTCCCAATCCGAACATGGAGGCATCTGTGTGGACAGAAAAACATTTGGTGGGGTTAGGAGCGGCCAGTACTGGAGCAGAGATTAAGGAAGACTTAAGATTTTGGAAGGCAGCTTCACACTTCGGGGACCACAGGACCTGGCGAGGTAGTCGCTTACGGGTCAGGCCGGTCAAGGGTTTGGCCAGGGCACTGTAAGTGGGGACAAATATCTGGTAGTAACCGGCAGCCCCTAGAAATGCTAGGACTTGGGTTTTGGTCCGGGGAGTGGGCCAATTGCCAACTGCCTCGAACTTGGCCGGTTCGGGCCACTGCTTCCCGCACTGGACCTTCGAGCACCCGATGGTACACTTGTCAGGTTTCAGGGTCAGTCCGGCAGCTCTGAGGCGATCTAAAACGATGCCTAATTGGGCCAGATAGTCCTCCCAGGTGTCGCTATAGATGGCGATGTCGTCCATGTATACTGGAAGCCATCCAGTAGGCGATCCACCATCCTTTGAAAGGTGGCTGGAGCGTTCTTCATCCCAAACGACATGACCTTGAACTAGTAGAGGTCGATGGGGGTGATGAAGGCAGACTTTTGGATGGACTCAGGGTCTAGAGGGATCTGCCAGTATCCCTTGCAGAGGTTGAGGGTGGTCAGGAAGTGGCCGCGGGCGATTCTGTCTAATAGGTCATCGACTCAGGGCATAGGATATGCGTCAGTGGTGGTTCTGTCACTGAGCTTACAGTAGTCAATGCAGAACCGGGTAGTTCCGTCCTTTTTGGGTGCCAGCACCACCAGGGAGGCCCAGGGGCTGTTGGACGGTTCAACAACACCTAGGTCCAACATTCCCCAGAGCTCACGGTGCATGCTGTCCCTGACTGCCTCTGGGACCCTGTAGGCTGCCTGTCACAGGGGAGCCTGCTCTGAAGTCTCCACTCTGTGTACGGCCGTTGTGGTGTACCCAGTTACAGTAGAGAACATATTTTGTCTCTTTTCCAGGAGTTGCCGGACTTGCTTTCTCTGCTCAGTCCCTAACCTCTCGTCTAGGGGTATGTCGGCCAATCCTTGGGGGCGTCAGTGGGTCCATGGAGCTCTGGCATTGGAAGACTCTCAGAGTCCTCCACCACCGGAGCACAGATAGCAGCCACATCCTTGGCCCTTTCTACATATGCCTTTAACATGTTCACATGAAAGGTCCGACGGACCCGGTCATCTGAGCATTTGGCTACCAGGTAGTTGGTGTCGTTCAGTAGTTCCACTATCCGGTAGGGTCCTTGCCAGGAGGCCTGTAGCTGTCTGTTTTGACAGGCTTCAGGGCAAGAACCTTCTGTCCTACTGACAGGGTGCGGGTACGAGCATTGTGGTTGTACCACCTCTTCTGTTTATGCTGGGCGACCTGAAGGTTCTCTCGCACCAGTGGGCTCTTACTAAGTCAAGGGGCCCCCTTATCTTCCGGCCATACACTAATTCAAAGGGAGAGAAGCCTGTGGATTCCTAGGGCACCTCTCTGTATGCAAAGAGGAGGTGCGGCAGGAATCTTTCCCAGTCCTTGTGAGTGGCCGAGAACGTCCTAAGCAGCTGCTTTAGGGTCCCGTTGAATGGCTCACATAGCCCATTTGTCTGGGGATGGTAGGGGGCACTCTGCAGGGGTTTGATCCCACACAATCTCCATAACTGAGTGATTTCTGCAATGAACAGTGTTCCTTGATCGGAAATCACTTCCTGGGGAAGCCTACCCTGGTGAATATCCAGAGCATTGCATCTGATACGGTCTGGATATTAGCCAAGGGGATTGCCTCCAGGTATAGAGTGGCATGGTTCACTACTGTAAGGATGTACCTTTTTCCTGAGGCGCTGGGCCAGGGCTAACGGCCCCACTATGTCTACTGCAACCCTGCTAAAGGGTTCGTCAATAATAGGCAGAGGGTGTAGGGGGGCTTTAGTATGGTCCCCGGTTTTTCCTACTTTCTGGCACACCTCAAAAGATTTACAGTATTCTCTTATATCTACTGTAATTCCTGGCTAGAAAAAAGGTTTGGGTCCTGGCATTTCCTAAGTGACCAGCTAGAGGAATGTTGTGTCCTATTTTCAGTAGGTCGGACCGAAACTTCTTCGGTACAACTAGCTGACGTTTGAAGTCCTGGCGATTATCTTTGGTTGCAGAGCTAAACTCATGCAGGATGCCAACCTCTTCATCTGGCAATTCTGCATAGTTGGCAGGACCCATTGTGTACATGCAGTAGGTGGCAGCTTGGCAGGACCGAGTTGGAGTGCTTCCCCAGTGGGCCTGAAAGGGGTTTCTTGGTTGTGGTGCTGGAGGGTTTCTTTGTTGCGCTGGATAGTTCCTTTTGAAGTGGCCGGGGTGCCCACACCCATAGCATCCCCAGGAATTGCTGGCCCTGTCTGGGGAGACAGGGGTTGAGTGAGCCTGGGACTGCCGAGGAGCTGTTGGGGGTCATGTAGGGGTGGAAGCAGAGTGAGATACAGGCTGGGGTCCTGGACGGGCCTGGCGCCGGGCATCTACATATTGGTTGGCCAGGGCGGCTGCTTGGTCCACTGTGGTGGGCTTTTTGTTCTTCACCCAGTCCCGTATCTCTGTCGGAGCACTGTTGTAAAACTGCTCCAGAAGGATGAGCTGTATCGCCTTAGACAGGGTGGTTATATGGCAACCGGTGATCCAAAAGTCCAGGGACCTGGCTAACCGGTGGGAAAACTCTGTGTATGGTTGCCCCCCCCCTTGTTTTTGAAGCTCCCAGAACTTCAGCCGGTGTGCCTCCGGCGTGAGTCCATAGCGGGCAAGGATGCGTTCCCTTACCCGGTCGTAATTGACTTGGTCTTTGGAGGGGATGGTGTGGAAAGTCTCCAAAGCCCGACTGGCCAGTTTCGGGAGCAGTATAGTGACTTTGTTGGCATCGGCCCCCTGCAAACAACACTGTGTCTCAAACAGCTGAAGGTAGCGGTCGATCTATTTGAAAGCCGGAAGGCAGTATGGGGTAGTTTATTGGGTCGGGTCAGAGAAGCCATGGGATCCAGTGCAACTCACCCCATAGACTTATGTAGCTCCATCAAATGTACCTTAGTGGTGTCGGCAATGACCTGAGTAACAGGGTGGTTAGATCCGTAGAGGTCCAGTTGCCACGGGATCTGTCTCTAGAGATCCAACATGGTAGTCTCCAGGGTGGAGACGGTGCTGGGCTGGCTGCTGCCTTGGCCGTCATTCGACCCACCCGCCCGCTCTGAGGAGACCAAAAACGCTGAGAAACAACAAGGAGGTAAAGGTAGGCATTTAACCCCTGCAGCCCGGTATCCGTGACAAAACACACACACATATATATATATATATATATATACATACACATACATACATAAATATATGTATATACATACACACACATATATATATATATATATATATATATATATATATGGGAGTGCACTCATAGAAGGCAGGGGAAGCAGTGCCTACCCTACCATATGGGGCCAAAGTGTAATTACATTTTAATTTAACATTTTTTTAAAAAAAAGCAAAAATTGAGACCAATAGGAGGCATCCCTCTTGATGCCTCCTAGCAAGGGAGCCAATCAGAGATGGTCATGTTCTCCTGTTGATTGACAGCACCCGGAGAACTTGATTGGCTCCCTGCACATGTGCAAGGGAGCAGCATAGACAGCACTTTACTGGCGGGGGTAAGAGAGACTGCTGCCTCCTGTCATCCCTTCTTGAGCCTGGATTCAAGTTTAAACCTTGGTCTTGCGATCATTGACATCAAGCGATCAGCTGCCCTGCCCTGCCCCTACTGTACCGTAAGTAACTGAAGAGCGTGACAGTAAGCCCTGTTAAATGTCAGGGGTTGAATACAGTGGAGTACTGGCTTAGTACGATTGTTTAACAAGTCTGCCAACGGTATTTATAATTGGCTACATAAAATTAGCATCTGTAATTTTACAGAATGCTAATTTATGTAGCCAGATTATAAATAACCGTTATTTATTGTCATAACACTCAACTCACTGTCCCCACAAATGTCTGACTTCACTTTCCCAAAATTACTTTCTGTTGGAACTAAAACTAAACTGAATCTGCCCAATGAGTGACATGCCTAACGTGAGCCTGCAGTTCTTCTGTGTCATAGTTAGTTCTTTTACTAGTGCGATTAGGCATGTTAACCTCCCACAGATTCAGTATAGCACCGGCCTGGGGTCTGGGATGAAGTGTGAGTCTTTAATGTAAGCAGCAAAGGATTTAGTGAGTCTTTAAATTAAAAATGGTTAAAGATAAAAAATCATGTGTTGATGATTTGTTCCTCAAAAACATTGTATTTTTTAATATTATGCAGGGCAGAGGGAGGGTGCACAGTGCAGCTCACAGGAGGCCTAAGACTGAGTTACAGGAACGTCAGCCCTGGAGCTCTGTGTAAACCCTGCCTTCAAGCCCGCACAGAGGTCTGAAAATACTGCAGTCTACTTTGAAGATAGCCATCCTGCAGGGGAAGCTCAGGTACATTTGGGATTCCAGGATCCTAGAGGACTCTAGGATAAAAGGCAGGGCTGCTTGTCTGTCATTGTGCTAATCTGCTTATTTAAAAAGCTAGTGTAAATCCTCTTTTCAGTGGAAGGGGAGCTTTGTTTGCAAGCCACATGTGACTAAGCAGGAAGGACTCCTCTCCCACCCTTTCATTGTAAGAGATGTGGGATCAAATATTTTTTGCAGTGTATAAAGTTGTTGTGAATGTAGTACTACATACATTTTATATGATACTTTGTACATTTTGTATTTTAGTAAAGTGATTTTTTTTTAATTGAGTATGGTTATGTTGTTTTGTGGCAATGCATTTATTTTTCAGATGATCAGGTGATACCAATGTTTATTCACTATACCATACCATTGGTAAGCTTTATTTTATTGAGCACACTTGCATATGCATACAGTGTTTGAAAGAGTGTGAGACTGTGACAGTATGTGTTTGACAGTGTTCAAGAGAGAGTGTGAGATGACACTAAGACAGTGTGAGACTATGTGTGTGACAGTGTGAGACTATGGCCCCAAGTTATCAAAGTCTGGCGGACCTGATCCGACAGTGCGGATCAGGTCAGCCAGACTTCGCTGAATACAGCAAGCATATTCAGCATTGCACCAGCAGCTCACAAGAGCTGCTGGTGCAACGCCGCCCCCTGCAGACTCGCGGCAAATGGGCGCCCAGCAGGGGGGTGTCAATCGGGTTGATTTCCGGCGATGTCTGTCCGCTTGCTCAGAGTAGGCGGGCAGGTTATGGAGCAGCGGTCTTCTGTGACCGCTGCATCATAACTTGTGTTTCTGGCGAGCCTGCCAATAGAATGCTGAGCTCAATCTGAATGGCTGATTGGATCAGCCAATCGGATTGAACTTCAATCTGATTGGCTGATTCAATCAGCCAATCAGATTTTTCCTACCTTAATTCCGATTGGCTGATAGAATTCCTATCAGCCAATCGGAATTGAAGGGGACGCCATCTTGGATTACGTCCCTTAAAGGAAACCTTAATTCGTCGTTAGTCGCTCGGGAAGAAGAGGTGGCTCCGCGTCGGCTCGTCTGAAGATGGCTCCGCCTCCTCGGATGGATGAAGATTGAAGACGCCGCTTGGAAGAAGACTACAATCGGATGGCAGACCTCTTCAATGCCGCTGGATGTTGACTTCAATCGGATGGAAGACTTCATTCAGCACCCCTTGGATGATGACTTCTGCTGCTCCGGATCTCCTCTTCGGTTCCATCGGGTGGTCGGCTGCTGAAGACGGCCTCACGGTAGGATGATCTTCAGGGGGGTAGTGTTAGGTTTATTTAAGGGGGGTTTGGGTTAGATTAGGGGTATGTGGGTGGTGGGTTTTCAATGTTGGGGGGGGTTGGTAATTTTTTTTTTACAGGCAAAAGAGCTGTTTTCTTTGGGGCATGCCCCGCAAAAGGCCCCCATTTAAGGGCTGGTAAGGTATAGAGCTGGTAACTTATTAATGCTAGAATAGGGTAGGGAACTTTTTATTTTTGGGGAGGCTTTGATTATTTTATTAGGGGGCTTAGATTAGTGGTAAGTAGCTTTAAAATTGTTTATTTTTTGTATCAGCTTTTTTATTTTTTGTACTCTTAGTTAGTTTATTTAATTCGAATTTAATTGTAGTTATTTGTAGCTAATTTATTTAACTAATTTAATGATAGTATAGTGTTAGGCTTTAATTGTTAAATTAGGTTAGGATTTATTTTACAGGTAATTTTGTATTCTTTTAGCTAGGTAGTTATTAAATAGTTAATAATTATTTAATAACTATTCTAACTAGCTAAAATAAATACAAAGTTACCTGTAAAATAAATATAAATCTACAATAGCTACAATGTAATTATTATTACATTGTAGCTATCTTAGGGTTTATTTTACAGGTAAGTATTTAGTTTTAAATAGGAATAATTTATTAAAGTATAGTGTAGTGTTAGGTGTAATTGTAACTTAGGCCTAGTTTTTATTTTACAGGTTAATTTCTCTTTATTTTAACTAGGTAGCTACTTAAATAGTTAATAACTATTTAATAGCTATTGTACCTAGTTAAAAAAAATTGAAAGTTGCCTGTAAAATAAAAATAAATCCTAAGATAGCTACAATATAATTATTATTTATATTGTAGCTATATTAGGGTTTATTTTAAAGGTAAGTATTTAGTTTTAAATAGGATTACTTCTAGTTAATAAGACGAAATATTATTTAGATTTATTTAATTAGTATTTAAGTTAGGGGGGTGTTAGGGTTAGTGTTAGACTAGGTTTAGGGGTTATAATTTTATTACAGTGGTGGCTGTGTAGGGGGGCAGGATAGGGGTTTAATACATTCTATTATAGGTGGCGGCGGTATAGGGGAGGCCAGGATAGGGGTACTAGGTATAATGTAGGTGGCAGGGGGTCCCGCCGGGGGAGCGGCGGTTTAGGGGTTAATACATATATTATAGTTGCGGCGTGGACCGGGATCCGGCGGTTTAGGGTGGTTAACATATTTTATTATAGTGGCGGTGGGCTCCGGGGAGCGGCGGTTTAGGGGTTAATCTGTTTATTAGAGTGGCGGTGGGCTCCGGGAGCGGCGGTTTTAGGGGCTTAATCAGTTTATTAGAGTGGCGGTGGGCTCGGGGAGCGGCGGTTTAGAGGGTAATACATTTATTTAGTTGCGGCGGTGCTAGGGGGGGGAACGATTAGGGGTGTTTAGACTCGGGTGGTACATGTTAGGGTGTTAGGTGTAGACAGCTCCCATAGGAATCAATGGGATGTCTGGCAGCAGCGAACATGAACTTTCGCTATGGTCAGTGACCATAGCGAAACATCCTGGAGTGACGTAACATCTGGAGTGACTTAACATCTGGAGTGATGTAAGAATCCGATCTGTGTCTGACTGAGTCCGGCGGATCGAAGCTTACGTCACTAGATTCTACTTTTGCCCGGTGTCTAGGGCTTGATAACTAAGGCGAATCAGCCTCGCCACAAATACGCTGTGGAATTCAGCGTATTTGAGGTTGACGGCTTGAAACCTAGGGGCCCTTTGCTGTGTGAAAAAGTGTGAGACTGTGACAGTATGTGTTTGACAGTGTTCAAGAGAGAGTGTGAGATGACACTGTAAGACAGTGTGACAGTGAGAGGCTGTTTGTGTGACAGTGTGAGACTGTGAGAGGTGTGTGATGTGACAATGTGAGACTTATATCTTAATTCTAATGACGTCAATCTATCATTTACATACTCTTTTAACCCCGTTTACTATGTCATACTTGGATGTTAATTTGATTGCGAATCATGATACCTTGTAATGATACACAACTACTCTCTACTGTAAGCCAATAGCATCTAATTCTATCTTGCAAGCTAGGAGTTGCCACCCCAGGCATACAGGGTTTGGAGTGGCTAAAGGTCAATTTATCTGCATTAAGGGAATTGTACCAAATGAGAGTGATTGCGCCTAAAGAAAACAAAACTCAAATTTCCCAGTTGCTTGAGAGGACTACTCGGAGAAGACAATTAGAAGAGAGTCTATGCTGAATAACAATACGGTTCCTGATAATAAAAAGGGAAGGAATTTTGATTGATCCAAACCTGTATTCATACCAACCTACAGCCCTCAGATCATACAGATCTGTGACATAATTGATAAACATTTACTAATACTCACTGCTGAAGATAGCCTTAAAGACTTTGGGGCCCATTTATCAAAGGGCTTGCGGACCCTGATCCGACACTGCGGATCAGGTCCGCAAGACCTCGCTAAATGCGGGAGAGCAATACGCTACTCCACATTTAACATTGCACCAGCAGCTCACAAGAGCTGCTGGTTGCAACGCCCGCCCCCTGCTGACCCTCGGCGGGGGACCAATCGGCCCGCCAGCAGGGAGCTGTCAATCAACCCGATCGTATTCGATCGGGTTGATTTCCGGTGATTCCTGTCCGCCTGCTCAGAGAGGCGGACAGGGTTATGGAGCCAGCGGTCTTTAGACCGCTGCTTCATAACTTGTGTTTCTGGCGAGTCTGAAGACTCGCCAGAAACACGGCCCTTCAAGCTCCGTACGGAGCTTGATAAATGGGCCTGCTTGTTTCAACAGGTTGTACGTTTGTTGCCAAGAGGGGTTGTACTCTTGGTAATATACTATCACCGAGTATGTTAAGGCCCTCAGGAACAAATGTGAGTAGTTGGCTTAGTGTTATAAGCAGGGGAGTATTAACTGCATAGGCCAACAAGGCCGGTGCCTAGGTCCAGAAAAATATTGGGGGCCTTGGCAAGCAGCACTAAATATGTGGTCAGGCCTTTAAAAACATTTTTTAAAAATTTGACGCACATGGCTTGAGGGAAGTCCATGCACATGAGCATGTGATCTCCCCAGGCCAGGGGGTTAGCCGGGGCGGTTAGGTGAGAAGAAACTCACTGATCGGGGAACAGAGCTGAGGACGTCTGGTTGGAGCGGGCGATAACTCAGGTCAGGCACTGCCACAGCACAACCACTTAATTAAATATCGCTGGCTGACAGACTCAGTGGGCCATATAGATAACACTGTGTTCAGGCACAGGGGGATATTTAAGATCTAGCACAAAACAATGCTAAATGCAAGACAATAGATAATAAACAGTCACAGTCATGTGATCAGGGGGCTAGAAGAAGGTTTCTTAGATACAAGGTAATCACAGAGGTAAAAAGTATATTAATCTATAACAAGGTTGGTTATGCAAACTTGGGGAATGGGTAATAAAGGGATTATCTATCTTTTAAGACAATACAATTCTATGGTAGACTGTCCCTTTAATAAAATAGAAGCTGAAAGCATTTTAAAAAATAAATAAATGCCCAAAACAAAGGGTCACAATCTAAAGTTAGAGGGTAGCAGATTCAGGAGAAATTTGAGGAAGCATTTTTTTACAGAAAGGGTGGCTGGATTCATGGAATAAACTTCCATTTGAGGTGGTAAGGAATTAAAAAATGCCTGGGACATGCATAAGGCTATCTAAGGAAAAAGTAACATGTAATATGGGTATGACTTGATGGGCCGTCAAATTCTATGTTTCTATGTATCCGATAAGTATATAAGAAAGAGGTGAATGATGTACTTCTAATGTCTGCAAATGCATCTATGAATGGGTCTTTGCATCCCTGCCTTTCTCTAGGTCTGGCACGTTTTGTGCATGTGTTTAAGGCAGCATTATCAAGAGCATACGTGTTTGTGTACCAATCTGACATTTTGTCTGTACATCAGTCAATGTGTTTGGCCATTTAAGTAAATATCACACACAGTATATATATTATACCCTGACCAAAAAATGTTGGTGGATGAAAAACAGTCAACACTAGGGTGGGGGACCGAGGGGTCATCAGAATTTGAGATGCCCTAGGACAGCACAAAACCTAAATATGCTACTGGTCAAAGGACATTATAAATGTCACTTCAGAAACTGCACAGCTTGCGGTTTTTCTGAGATTACCAGAACCCTTCCAATAAAAAACTACACAGAAGGTCTTCGACTTATCTAGCTGCCAAAATGCCCGTACCACTTTGTGGTGTACCTGGTGGAATGCACCCAATGTTAAAAAGCAATACATTGGATGCCACCTTCAGGGAAGCACGCAGCAGAATTAGGGAACATATCAAAAATATAGAGAGTGGTTTGGAATTTTCCAACCTAGTTCGACATTATATTTATGTACACCCAACAAAATTATGACTAGTTACAAATGGGCAGGTTATAGAGCAGGTATGCCCCCCTGTGAGAGGAGGTGATAGAACTGATAGGGTCTCATCGATCGAGAAGCTTTCTGGATCTTCAAGTTAAAGACCAGAAATCCCTATGGTTTCAACATATCAGGACACATTAATTTCTGGTCTAAACAAAAATAGTCCATGCTCCACGTATTGGGGTGTTTATTATCCCAATGTTAGTAACCTCAAGCAGTATTAACTGACCTTTCTCCCTATTGGCTTAAATGAATCAAACTTTTCCTAACTATTCAATCCCTAATAAAAAAATTTTTTTAATAGGGGTCAGTATTTGTTTAATGTTCCCCTTTATTTAAGGACACACATTGTGGTGGTTGTGATAGGCTTTTTTGAGCACGTCAGAGATCACATTTTTTATAATACAGTCAACATGTATACATCTTGGTTTCAGTGAGCTGTGCATCTAATATATTACTATCCGAATACGGTTAAGGAAATTTGGATATGTGCACCATGAGAATCGATGTAACAACAAAGCATTCCCCTATCCCATGATTATGAATAAACATGCATTTGATTTTTTTCATGCCCAATTGTTATGTCCAGTAATACATTATTCTAGTGGTCCAGTTAGTGATACTTTGTATAAATAGCTTATGTAATTAATGTGGATTTCTAAATTTTCTATATTTGAATGTTTGCCCTCTTTAAATATGTCCGACTGAGTGTTTTCAGTGTTTATGTGAGTTATAAAGTCTTTAAATAACACAGCTCTCCTTTTAATTAACAATTACCATGTTAGCTATATAAGTCTAGTCATTCATTATGGCCATATGTCTATGATTAAGGTACAGGATCTGCCGAAACACCGTAAGACATGAGACAGTCATGTTGCCGTGTTTCTAAATTGGATTTTTTTACCCCCTTTTTCTTTTTATATGACGGTTGGCTTTTAACTTTTCGCCTAAATATTATATACTTACTGTATGTAATGTATATATATATATATATATATATATCTCTATTATATATATATAATGTATATATACACACACATACTATATATATATTATATATATATCTATATATACACATAACACACCACCCAACACATATACATACATATACACACACACACACACATACACAGTCATGGCCAAAATTATTGACATTTCTGTAGATTAATGCACCCACTTTGCTCCCAGAAAATTGTTGGCATTACAAATGTTTAGGCATTGTCATGTTTATTTCTTTTGTTTGTATTAAAATGGAATGGACAAAATTATTGGCACCCTCAATTTAATATTTGGTAAGCACACCCCTTGGAAAAAATAGCTGAAATGAATTGCTTCCTGTAACCCATCAATGAGTTTCTTACACCTCTCTAATGGAATTTTGAACCACTCTTCTTTCGCAAACTGCTCCAGGTCTCTCAGATGGAAGGGTTCCTTTTCCCAACTGCTGTTTTGAGATCTCTCCACAGGTGCTCTATGGTATTGAGACCTTGGGCCTCTATGTAGTGAAGCCCGTCTACTTTCCTGCATTCGCGGACCCAATACGCTCGCCTACCATCGCAGACGCGGACCTAGAATACGTTCGCCAAGTTATCAAAAAAGCCTGTCAAGAAGCCGGCACCAAATACGGAGCGATGAGCAGCGCACTGTAGTTAACTGACAGTCATCGGATCTCGCTGCTATCGGCTTCTTCGCAGCTTTTCTGATAGCCTGTCACTAAGCACCCACACTAAACTACACTGTTTCTTACCCCCTAAACCGCCCGCACCCGAAGCCCACCGCCACCTATATTAAAGTTATTAACCCCTATCCTGCCCTCCCACTACCACCGCCGCAACCCTACATTAAACACATTAACCCCAAAACCGCCGCTCCCGGACCCGCCGCAACTAAATTAAATGTTTAACCCCTAAACCGCCGCTCCGGACCCCGCCGCCACCTATATTAAAGTTATTAACCCAAATCCTGCCCCCCCCTATACCCGCCGCACCTATATCTAAAATTATTAACCCATAACACTAACCCCTAACCCCCTAACTTAAATATTAATTTAATAAATCTAAATAATATTACTCGTATTAACTAAATAATTCCTATTTAAAACATAAATACTTACCTGTAAAATAAACCACTAAGATAGCTACCAATATAATTCATAATTATATCTGTAGCTATTTTAGGATTTATTTTTATTTTCAGGCAACTTTCTATTTATTATAACTAGGTACAATAGCTAGTAAATAGTATATTAACTATTTAATAACTACCTAGCTAAAATAAGTACAAAATTACCTGTAAAATAAATCCTAAGTTACAAATAACCTACACTCACTATCATTATAATAAATTAAATAAATTGCCTACAATTACCTACATTAAATAAAATAAAATAAACTAAACTTTGTACAAAAAACAAACACTAAATTACAGAAATAAAAAGAATTACAAGAAGTTTAAACTAATTACACCTAATCTAAGCCCCTATAAAATAATAAAGCCCCCCCAAATTATAAAATGGCCCCTACCCTATTCTAAATTACCAAGTAACCAGCTCTTTAACAGCCCCTTAAAAGGGCTTTTTGCGGGGCATTTCCCCAAAGTAATCTGCTCTTTTACCTGTATTAAAAAAAATACACCCCCCCTAACATTAAATCCACCACCCAATACCCCTACTCTAACCCACCCAAACCCCCCTTAAAAAAACCTAACACTAACCCCCTGAAGATCATCCTACTTGAGCCGTCTTCACCCAACCGGGCCGAAATCTTCATCCAAGGTGCGCAGAGGAGGTCCTTCATCCGGTAGAAGTCTTCATCCAGGCGGCGTCTTCAATCTTCATCCATCCGGAGTGGAGCAAAGCCATCTTCAAAGGAGCCAACGCAGAGCCATCCTCTTCAACCGACGATCTGAACCGACGAATGAAGGTTCTTTAAGGGACGTCATCCAAGATGGGTGTCCATCGAATTCTGATTAGTTGATAGGATTCTATCAGCCAATCGGAATTAAGGTAGCCAAAAATCTGATTGGCTGATCCAATCAGCCAACTCGGATTGAGCTTGCATTCTCTTGGCTGATCGGAACAGCCAATAGAATGCGAGCTCAATACCGATTGGCTCAGCCAATAGGATTGAACTTCAATCTGATTGGCTGATTGAATCAGCCAATCAGATTTTTGCTACCTTAATTCCGATTGGCTGATAGAATCCTATCAGCCAATCGGAATTCGAGGGACGCCATCTTGGATGACGTCCCTTAAAGGAACCTTCATTCGTCGTTCAGTCGTCGGTTGATGAGGATGGCTCCGCGTCGGTTCCTTTGAAGATGGCTCCGCTCCGCTCGGATGGATGAAGAATGAAGACGCCGCCCTGGATGAAGATTTTCTACCGGATGAAGGACCTCCCTATCGCACCTTGGATGAAGATTTCGTCCCGGTTGGGTTGAAGACGGCTCAAGGGGTAGGATGATCTTTAGGGGGTTAGCGTTTAGGTTTTTTTAAAGGGGGGTTTGGGGTTGGTTAGGAGTAGGGGTAATGTGGGTGGTGGGTTTTAATGTTGGGGGGGGTTGTATTTTTTTTTTACAGGTAAAAGAGCTGATTACTTTGGGGCAATGCCCCACAAAAAGCCCTTTTAAGGGCTGGTAAAAGAGCTGGTTACTTGGTAATTTAGAATAGGGTAGGGCATTTTTTTATTTTGGGGGGACTTTTATTATTTTATTAGGGGGCTTAGATTAGGTGTAACTTAGTTTAAACATCTTGTAATTCTTTTTTATTTTCTGTAATTTAGTGTTTGCTTTTTTTTTGTACTATAGCTTATTTTATTTTATTTAATTTAATTGTAGGTAGTTGTAGGTAATTTATTGAATGATAGTGTAGTGTTAGGTTTAATTGTAACTTAGGTTAGGATTTATTTTACAGGTAATTTTGTAAGTATTTTAGCTAGGTAGTTATTAAATAGTTAATAACTATTTAATAATTATTGTACCTAGTTAAAATAAATACAAAGTTGCCTGTAAAATAAAAATAAATCCTAAAATAGCTACAATATAATTATTAGTTATATTGTAGTTATCTTAGGGTTTATTTTACAGGTAAGTATTTAGTTTTAAATAGGAATAATTTAGTTAATACGAGTAATATTATTTAGATTTATTAAAATAATATTTAAGTTGGGGGGGGGTTAGGGTTAGTGTTAGACTTAGGTTTATGGGTTAATAATTTTAATATAGGTGGCGGCAGTATAGGGGGGGCAGGATAGGGGTTAATAACTAATATAGGTGGCGGGCAGGGGTCCGGGAGCGGCGGTTTAGGGTAAAACAATTTATTTAGTTCTGGCGGGGTCCGGGATCCACAGGATAGGGGTTAATAAGTTTATGTAGGTGGCATCGGTATAGGGGGCGGCAGATTAGGGGTTAATATGTATAATGTAGGTGGCAGCGGGGTCAGGGAGTGCTGGTTTAGGGGTTAACATGTTTAATATAGTTGCGGCGGGGTCCGGGAGCGGCGGTTTAGGGGGTAATAAATGTATTTAGTTGCAGCGGTGTAGGGGGGGCAGATTAGGGGTGTTTTTAGACTCGGGGTACATGTTAGGGTTGTTTAGGTGCAGACATCTCCCATAAGGAATCAATGGGATATCGGGCAGCAGCAAACATGAGCTTTCGCTATGGTCAGACTCCCATTGATTCCTATGGGGTCCGCCACCTCCAGGTACGCCGGGCCGGAATAGTGCTGAGCGTACCTGGTAGTAGTTTGATAACTACCAAAAGTAGTCAGATTGTGCCGAACTCTGCGTTCGGAACATCTGTAGTGACATAACCATCGATCTGTGTCGGACCGAGTCTGGCGGAATCGTAGGTTACGTCACTATATTTACTTTTTGCCGGGCAGTAGGGGTTGATAACTATGGCTATCAGCCTCGCCACAAATACGCTGCGGAATTCGGTTGACGGCTTGATAACTAGAGGCGCAGGACTCATTGCTGGCCAGTTCAGTACTCTACAGCGGTTTGTTTTAAAGCATTTCTGAGTGCTTTTTGAAGTGTGCATTGGGTCATTGTCCTGCTGTAAGACCCATTACCTCTGAACTTTCT